>NC_083718.1:195083908-195089166 GCF_028564815.1 Eubalaena glacialis | reverse complement strand
CTAACCCTAACCCTAACCCTAACCCTAACCCTAACCCTAACCCTAACCCTAACCCTAACCCTAACCCTAACCCTAACCCTAACCCTAACCCTAACCCTAACCCTAACCCTAACCCTAACCCTAACCCTAACCCTAACCCTAACCCTAACCCTAACCCTAACCCTAACCCTAACCCTAACCCTAACCCTAACCCTAACCCTAACCCTAACCCTAACCCTAACCCTAACCCTAACCCTAACCCTAACCCTAACCCTAACCCTAACCCTAACCCTAACCCTAACCCTAACCCTAACCCTAACCCTAACCCTAACCCTAACCCTAACCCTAACCCTAACCCTAACCCTAACCCTAACCCTAACCCTAACCCTAACCCTAACCCTAACCCTAACCCTAACCCTAACCCTAACCCTAACCCTAACCCTAACCCTAACCCTAACCCTAACCCTAACCCTAACCCTAACCCTAACCCTAACCCTAACCCTAACCCTAACCCTAACCCTAACCCTAACCCTAACCCTAACCCTAACCCTAACCCTAACCCTAACCCTAACCCTAACCCTAACCCTAACCCTAACCCTAACCCTAACCCTAACCCTAACCCTAACCCTAACCCTAACCCTAACCCTAACCCTAACCCTAACCCTAACCCTAACCCTAACCCTAACCCTAACCCTAACCCTAACCCTAACCCTAACCCTAACCCTAACCCTAACCCTAACCCTAACCCTAACCCTAACCCTAACCCTAACCCTAACCCTAACCCTAACCCTAACCCTAACCCTAACCCTAACCCTAACCCTAACCCTAACCCTAACCCTAACCCTAACCCTAACCCTAACCCTAACCCTAACCCTAACCCTAACCCTAACCCTAACCCTAACCCTAACCCTAACCCTAACCCTAACCCTAACCCTAACCCTAACCCTAACCCTAACCCTAACCCTAACCCTAACCCTAACCCTAACCCTAACCCTAACCCTAACCCTAACCCTAACCCTAACCCTAACCCTAACCCTAACCCTAACCCTAACCCTAACCCTAACCCTAACCCTAACCCTAACCCTAACCCTAACCCTAACCCTAACCCTAACCCTAACCCTAACCCTAACCCTAACCCTAACCCTAACCCTAACCCTAACCCTAACCCTAACCCTAACCCTAACCCTAACCCTAACCCTAACCCTAACCCTAACCCTAACCCTAACCCTAACCCTAACCCTAACCCTAACCCTAACCCTAACCCTAACCCTAACCCTAACCCTAACCCTAACCCTAACCCTAACCCTAACCCTAACCCTAACCCTAACCCTAACCCTAACCCTAACCCTAACCCTAACCCTAACCCTAACCCTAACCCTAACCCTAACCCTAACCCTAACCCTAACCCTAACCCTAACCCTAACCCTAACCCTAACCCTAACCCTAACCCTAACCCTAACCCTAACCCTAACCCTAACCCTAACCCTAACCCTAACCCTAACCCTAACCCTAACCCTAACCCTAACCCTAACCCTAACCCTAACCCTAACCCTAACCCTAACCCTAACCCTAACCCTAACCCTAACCCTAACCCTAACCCTAACCCTAACCCTAACCCTAACCCTAACCCTAACCCTAACCCTAACCCTAACCCTAACCCTAACCCTAACCCTAACCCTAACCCTAACCCTAACCCTAACCCTAACCCTAACCCTAACCCTAACCCTAACCCTAACCCTAACCCTAACCCTAACCCTAACCCTAACCCTAACCCTAACCCTAACCCTAACCCTAACCCTAACCCTAACCCTAACCCTAACCCTAACCCTAACCCTAACCCTAACCCTAACCCTAACCCTAACCCTAACCCTAACCCTAACCCTAACCCTAACCCTAACCCTAACCCTAACCCTAACCCTAACCCTAACCCTAACCCTAACCCTAACCCTAACCCTAACCCTAACCCTAACCCTAACCCTAACCCTAACCCTAACCCTAACCCTAACCCTAACCCTAACCCTAACCCTAACCCTAACCCTAACCCTAACCCTAACCCTAACCCTAACCCTAACCCTAACCCTAACCCTAACCCTAACCCTAACCCTAACCCTAACCCTAACCCTAACCCTAACCCTAACCCTAACCCTAACCCTAACCCTAACCCTAACCCTAACCCTAACCCTAACCCTAACCCTAACCCTAACCCTAACCCTAACCCTAACCCTAACCCTAACCCTAACCCTAACCCTAACCCTAACCCTAACCCTAACCCTAACCCTAACCCTAACCCTAACCCTAACCCTAACCCTAACCCTAACCCTAACCCTAACCCTAACCCTAACCCTAACCCTAACCCTAACCCTAACCCTAACCCTAACCCTAACCCTAACCCTAACCCTAACCCTAACCCTAACCCTAACCCTAACCCTAACCCTAACCCTAACCCTAACCCTAACCCTAACCCTAACCCTAACCCTAACCCTAACCCTAACCCTAACCCTAACCCTAACCCTAACCCTAACCCTAACCCTAACCCTAACCCTAACCCTAACCCTAACCCTAACCCTAACCCTAACCCTAACCCTAACCCTAACCCTAACCCTAACCCTAACCCTAACCCTAACCCTAACCCTAACCCTAACCCTAACCCTAACCCTAACCCTAACCCTAACCCTAACCCTAACCCTAACCCTAACCCTAACCCTAACCCTAACCCTAACCCTAACCCTAACCCTAACCCTAACCCTAACCCTAACCCTAACCCTAACCCTAACCCTAACCCTAACCCTAACCCTAACCCTAACCCTAACCCTAACCCTAACCCTAACCCTAACCCTAACCCTAACCCTAACCCTAACCCTAACCCTAACCCTAACCCTAACCCTAACCCTAACCCTAACCCTAACCCTAACCCTAACCCTAACCCTAACCCTAACCCTAACCCTAACCCTAACCCTAACCCTAACCCTAACCCTAACCCTAACCCTAACCCTAACCCTAACCCTAACCCTAACCCTAACCCTAACCCTAACCCTAACCCTAACCCTAACCCTAACCCTAACCCTAACCCTAACCCTAACCCTAACCCTAACCCTAACCCTAACCCTAACCCTAACCCTAACCCTAACCCTAACCCTAACCCTAACCCTAACCCTAACCCTAACCCTAACCCTAACCCTAACCCTAACCCTAACCCTAACCCTAACCCTAACCCTAACCCTAACCCTAACCCTAACCCTAACCCTAACCCTAACCCTAACCCTAACCCTAACCCTAACCCTAACCCTAACCCTAACCCTAACCCTAACCCTAACCCTAACCCTAACCCTAACCCTAACCCTAACCCTAACCCTAACCCTAACCCTAACCCTAACCCTAACCCTAACCCTAACCCTAACCCTAACCCTAACCCTAACCCTAACCCTAACCCTAACCCTAACCCTAACCCTAACCCTAACCCTAACCCTAACCCTAACCCTAACCCTAACCCTAACCCTAACCCTAACCCTAACCCTAACCCTAACCCTAACCCTAACCCTAACCCTAACCCTAACCCTAACCCTAACCCTAACCCTAACCCTAACCCTAACCCTAACCCTAACCCTAACCCTAACCCTAACCCTAACCCTAACCCTAACCCTAACCCTAACCCTAACCCTAACCCTAACCCTAACCCTAACCCTAACCCTAACCCTAACCCTAACCCTAACCCTAACCCTAACCCTAACCCTAACCCTAACCCTAACCCTAACCCTAACCCTAACCCTAACCCTAACCCTAACCCTAACCCTAACCCTAACCCTAACCCTAACCCTAACCCTAACCCTAACCCTAACCCTAACCCTAACCCTAACCCTAACCCTAACCCTAACCCTAACCCTAACCCTAACCCTAACCCTAACCCTAACCCTAACCCTAACCCTAACCCTAACCCTAACCCTAACCCTAACCCTAACCCTAACCCTAACCCTAACCCTAACCCTAACCCTAACCCTAACCCTAACCCTAACCCTAACCCTAACCCTAACCCTAACCCTAACCCTAACCCTAACCCTAACCCTAACCCTAACCCTAACCCTAACCCTAACCCTAACCCTAACCCTAACCCTAACCCTAACCCTAACCCTAACCCTAACCCTAACCCTAACCCTAACCCTAACCCTAACCCTAACCCTAACCCTAACCCTAACCCTAACCCTAACCCTAACCCTAACCCTAACCCTAACCCTAACCCTAACCCTAACCCTAACCCTAACCCTAACCCTAACCCTAACCCTAACCCTAACCCTAACCCTAACCCTAACCCTAACCCTAACCCTAACCCTAACCCTAACCCTAACCCTAACCCTAACCCTAACCCTAACCCTAACCCTAACCCTAACCCTAACCCTAACCCTAACCCTAACCCTAACCCTAACCCTAACCCTAACCCTAACCCTAACCCTAACCCTAACCCTAACCCTAACCCTAACCCTAACCCTAACCCTAACCCTAACCCTAACCCTAACCCTAACCCTAACCCTAACCCTAACCCTAACCCTAACCCTAACCCTAACCCTAACCCTAACCCTAACCCTAACCCTAACCCTAACCCTAACCCTAACCCTAACCCTAACCCTAACCCTAACCCTAACCCTAACCCTAACCCTAACCCTAACCCTAACCCTAACCCTAACCCTAACCCTAACCCTAACCCTAACCCTAACCCTAACCCTAACCCTAACCCTAACCCTAACCCTAACCCTAACCCTAACCCTAACCCTAACCCTAACCCTAACCCTAACCCTAACCCTAACCCTAACCCTAACCCTAACCCTAACCCTAACCCTAACCCTAACCCTAACCCTAACCCTAACCCTAACCCTAACCCTAACCCTAACCCTAACCCTAACCCTAACCCTAACCCTAACCCTAACCCTAACCCTAACCCTAACCCTAACCCTAACCCTAACCCTAACCCTAACCCTAACCCTAACCCTAACCCTAACCCTAACCCTAACCCTAACCCTAACCCTAACCCTAACCCTAACCCTAACCCTAACCCTAACCCTAACCCTAACCCTAACCCTAACCCTAACCCTAACCCTAACCCTAACCCTAACCCTAACCCTAACCCTAACCCTAACCCTAACCCTAACCCTAACCCTAACCCTAACCCTAACCCTAACCCTAACCCTAACCCTAACCCTAACCCTAACCCTAACCCTAACCCTAACCCTAACCCTAACCCTAACCCTAACCCTAACCCTAACCCTAACCCTAACCCTAACCCTAACCCT